>NC_090647.1:41438956-41462252 GCF_040937935.1 Hyperolius riggenbachi | reverse complement strand
ATCTCGGATCCACTTTAAAGAGGAAAATAATAAATACAATTGCTTAACTGTTTACAATATTACTTTATAAATTATTAAGTCAATGTTTGCCCATTGTAAAATCCTACCTTTACCTGATGTGCAACTTATCAAAGGCAACAACACCTTTTTTTTCTCCTGTCAGGTGAATGTTTGTTTACTGAGAGTACCAAAGCCAGTACATAATATACCTGGTTCCCCAGAATGCTCAGGGGGGGGGGGGGGGAGTGAGAATTCAGCATATCTAATTGGCCTAGGCTAAGCATCACTAGGAAGGCGGGGCTACATACAATATACAGCAATATACCGATTTAGGAAGTGTTTCTAATGCTAAAACCAGGACAGTTACAGTAAAAGTGGGTACCCAGAAAAATGTACTGCATTCTATTTTTGCTAATAATAAGACATTATTTGGGTTGTACTATTTATTCTATACGTGTTTTAATGGAAATAAGAAATGTTTTTTTTTTTTGTTTTTTCTTTTAAATCATTAGGTCTCAGTTTTCAGCCATTACAGTTTAAAAAAAAAAACAAAAAAAAAAAACATGTTACTGTTGATAAAACCCAAATTTTATTTGGAAATAAAGGTGTATTTTTCCACTTGAGTTCGTTTATACTATATCACTAATTACAAGCCCTAATTTGCAAAAATAACAGTTATATGTCCTTATATAACATAAATTATAATATTTATTATAACAAATTTTAAAAAGATGCGTCCCTACTATTATTATTATTCTATTTTTTTTTTTACCAGTGTTTTATTTTGGTAACACTGGGGGAGGGGGGTAATGTGTTAATTAATGGAGGATTTATTGATTTATTTTTAATTTAAAGTGTACCCAAGGTGGGTTTTTAAATGTAGAAAAGGGACACAGAGGCATGATCCCATCTGCATTCCCCCCCCCCCCCCCCAAATTAGCCGACATTTAGAATGTCAACAAAATGAACAGGGAAGGAACCTCTTTTCCAAGAGAGGAACGCCCCTTTCCCGCCTATCAGAGCCTTGTCACTGGCTCTCCACCATGTGCTTCCCGCCTCTCTCCGCCCGATCCATGCCCATCACCTTTCTCCACTGCACAGAGCTACTTATGCAGCATCGTGACCCCAGATGTCACAGAAATGAAAGCGGAGGAGAACTGCACATGGGAGTGGCATGGAGAAGGTATGTAGGTATCTTTTTACTTTCTAGCCATTAGATGTCCCCCCACTTTATTCCTGTGTACGGTGAGCAAACCGTACACAGGAAGTGGTGTGCATGTTTTTACTTTCACTATGAGAATGACCACTGCATCTCGTTAATGGTCAATCGTTACAGGCACTTTGATTGGCTTTGGAAACAGCCGAGCAGTGTACTAACGGGTGCATAAGCAAGCATGGCAGGTGATCACAGCAAGGTACATATATTTATGACCCCTGGAGCTAAGAAGAAGTCTCAAGGGGCGTAGATATACTGGTGCCAGTCCGACAAGTGGTTGGCGAACTCCCACTTACCAGTTTGATGGAATCGATCCATTTTTTGGAAATGATTAAGGGATTGTACCGTTTGTAGGCACCTTAACACACAGCTGCACACTAGTAAATATTGCACAAGCAGAGAATGTGTAAGAGGCATACCCTAAGTGTGAAGGAGATGTGCTGGAGAAAGCCCTCAGCTGTCTATTAATGTCATTCACGCTCCCTCCTGCTGCTTAGAATTCTCCTAAAACAGGTAACACTTGTGCTGCATCAATCACAGCAGTCTAGACATATGTGGCTCTTGAATACTTATTCATTGAAATGATTACATTTAAAGACTGCATGCATTAACCCTGCCACCGGTGACGGATTCCGCGGCCCACCGGGTCACAGCGCACGGGCGGCATCTCAAGCAATCACACAGCGCTGCCACTCCGAGACCCTCTAGGATAAATGACTCAATTAGCTGACCCGTTCAAGGATCAGACGCCCCCCCCCCCCCCATACACACACACACATACACACAACGTGGCTCACAGCCCAATGCGCGATGAAGCATGAGACCACTAAGTGCAGATACCTTTTCTGATTGCCGCTTCAGCCGTGAATTGGGGCATTGGATAAATATCAAATAAGTCAACATAACCCATCAGAGCTGGACTGCAGGCATAAATCTAAACATACCATGTAAGTTCTTACTAAGCAGATTGCTCATAGGTGATATATATAAAGCATTCGAAGCAAAAACACAGATAGGTGGAGACGTTTTAAAACAAGGCAAGCTACTTTTTTCCGTAGAGGACAACCAAGACCAAAACTTTTGTTAGTATTGGCATCCTTTGGCAGGCTGTGTGCTCGTTCCTCCCAGTCCACCTCCTTTTCATTTGTTTCAAGTCCCATTAGTGGCCCCCGACTAGTACAAGTCAGGACCTTTGAACTAGAAGTTATGACCCTCGCACATGCACAATAGCCTTCCTTTAGTCGCGCTGAAGGCACTCTCTGCGCTCCCAGCGGCTCTTCTTCTGTCTGGGGCTCAGTCATGGACAGAGCATGCCAAAGGATGCCATTGGTAAGAAAACTAAGTATGTACTCCATTACACATCATTTTTGGGGGTCAGATGCCCCGGAAAGCAGTGTTTCTCAACACTTTATTGGTATGTATTTTAAAACCCTGTACTCACCAAGTACCCCCTAGTTTATTAAAAATTATAAGTTTCCCTTGACAAATATATATTTAATCGTAGTACATGATAATTGGTTCTAAACAATGTCCAAGCATTTACAATTGTTTTTAATCAGCTAAAACACTAATTTGGTGTTGTTTAAATAAGATTTATCATTTCTAAAACTCTAAATTTGCTATTCTTGGTTAAGTATATCAAGCCTGAGTACCCCCGGGAACCATCAGAAGTACCCCCTGGGGTACACATACCACACGTTAAGAACAAAGGCTTTAAAGTATACCTGACCCTAGGAGCAGGGATCTCAAACTCCAGTCCTTAAGCCTTTGCTGACCGCTCCACGCCGAATGGCGTGAACGCAGCGGCAGAAGCCCCAGGATCACTCCACACCAATCGGCGTGAAGTCATGGGGTGGGATTTTGCAGGAGATCACGCATCGATGTGCGCGCATCTCCACTTGAATGATGGAGTTCCACTCCATCATCAGTCTCCCAGCGGTCGTTCACTGCTAGGAGACTGTTAAGACGGCAAAACTGTCGTCTAGTTACATTGTACAGCGCTGCGATCTACGGCAGTGCTGTACTGGGGACAGCCGTGTAACACGGCTGTCCCCCTGGGAGGCAGGAGAGCGATCGCCGTCATTGGCTGGCGATGGAAAGGGAGAGAAGCAGTATTAAAATAAATAAATAAATGAGTAAATTTATTAAAAAATAAAACAAATACATATTTGTAAAAAAACAAACATCTCTGCGCTGATCAGAGCCCACCAACAGAAATATCTGTTGGTGGGCAGAAAAGGAGGGGGGATCACTTGTGTGCTGAATTGTATGGCCCTCCAGTGAGGCCTTAAAGCTGCAGTGGCCTAATTAGTAAAAATTCATAGCGTGCAGGGAGGCGGGGGAGCAACAGGAGGCGTGGCCAGGGAGCTCTGGAGACCCTGCAGGAATGCCCTCTGTGGGCGTTTTAAACAGGAAATCCCTCTCCCCTGTGCTTACCTCCGAAATAGTAACAAATATTGTCGCTAATCTCGGGGGGCTATAGCAAAGTGTTTGTGGGGGGGGGGGGGGAAGAGAGCGGCAGTGTGGGGACACAGAGGCATGTCATGAGGCAGGGAACATGCCTCTGTGTCCCATTTGCCCACCATGGAACCGCCTCGGGTTCTCTTTAAGTTCCACTTCCTGGTTTGATAAGAAAACAGGAATTATTTATTTTTAAGTTATGACAGTATTTCAAAGTTTGTGAGTCCTTTTGAATATTCAATATTTCTGCATAAATATGACTTAACATGTGATCTCTATTTCACACAAGTTCCAAACTAGCTAATTAGAACCCAATTAAACAAGTAAGTCCTAAACATTATGACTGTTCATTTACTGACAAAAATGATTCAGAGGTACATGTAACCTACTAAGCAAGCCTGCTGGGTTAATAAATAAAAAAAAAAATCAATATTAAACATTCAGTTAATTAAACAAAATCTACAGCTCTTTAGCCATAATAGTGACTTGTGGCGCAGAATAAAGCAGAGAACAGTAATATTATTGATGAGGGGTTCTGCACTGCACAGCTAAGTACTTATGCAGTAGGATGATAATTTCTAAGCAGTCTTGAACATTACAGGAGTAAAGTATCCCAGCTTTGAAAGAAATGCAGTTTAAAGGATACCCGAAGTGACATGTGACATGATGAGATAGACATGTGTATGTACAGTGCCTAGCACACAAATAACTATGCTGTGTTCCTTTTTTTCTTTCTCTGCCTGAAAGAGTTAAATATCAGGTACGTAAGTGGCTGACTCAGTCCTGACTCAGACAGGAAGTGACTACAGTGTGACCCTCACTGATAAGAAATCCCCCTTGTTATCTCTTTCTTGCTCTCAGAAGCCAGTTTCTGCTAGGAAAGTGTTTTATAGATGGGATTTCTTATCAGTGAAGGTCGCACTGTAGTCACTTCCTGTCTGAGTCAGGACTGAGTCAGCCACTTACATACCTGATATTTAACTCTTTCAAGTTTGTATGGGGTAGTGAAGATTCCCCAGAGAGGAGGGTGCGATCAGGCCACTCTATGTTGCTCGGCAGCTCCCTGTGGTTTTCACTGTAAAAACAAAACAAAAGAAGAGGGGCGCTCTGAGACTCCCAGTAACTTCAAGAGAAAGGTTCAGCAGGATGGGTCTCACCTCTATATTATGTGGCTAGTACAGCGTACACAGCCCCGATGAGCAGGCGTCCCTCTTTGCCTAGCCGGGGACCGGGCTCTCCGCTCTGGCGTGGTGGAAGTGACGTCACTCCTCCTGGCGCTCTACACAAGCGTGGCTGCGGGGCACAGGACGTAGATACCCAGCCGCACTGAGGTTGCGTGGCGTATGCGTCTGTGTCTCCGCATATGAACGGGGACACACGCGGCCGCCTGTATGCAATGGAAGCGTCAATTTGTCCGCGTGAGTGGAGTAGGGGAGAGGGACCGCTACTAAACTATAGCCAAAGGTTATGAGAGGAGAAGGGGGTCACAAGGGTATAAAATTAATTAATTTAACTCTTTCAGGCAGAGTAAGAAAAAAAGGAACACAGCATAGTTATTTGTGCGCTTGACACTGTACATACCCATGGTTATCTCATCATGTCACATGTCACTTCAGGTATCCTTTGAGCTTACTAGTACATTTTGGAAATGTTTAGCTGGCTGGAAACTGAAATTGAAAGACACTACCATTGTTTAAATAAATAAGTTGAAACAAATCCTGGATTTGTTTTTTTAACAATGGCAGTGTCTTTCAATTTCAGTTTCCAGGTGAATTGAAAAACCTTGGTCCTTATTCAATTCAAGTTTTCTTCTAAAAGATAATTTTTCATCTTCTGTTTAAAATAACTTTTCAGCACTATGCAGTTGAAAAAGTAACAAAAAGTAGGAGAAAAAGTACCATCAAAATGATTTTGATTATGTTCTCGCTTGCTGGTGGTTTAAAGGGCATTTTATTGACAAGGTGTGAAAATATCGCCTAGGAGAAAAAGTTAATTGCATGTTGGCCGTGGACTCTTATTCAAATGTGTTTTTCTCCTAAGTTTCCTCCTGGGAAATCATTTTTCATCTACTGTTAAAAAAAAAAAAGATGTCAGCACTCTGAAATTGAAAAGTACTGAAAGTAGGCGAAAAAAAGTACTATCAAAATTATTCAGAGTATTTTCTTACTTGTTAGTGGCTTAAAGCGGAACTGTAAATACAATTTAAGCACAGTGTTCCACTTACCTGGGGCTTCCCCAAGCCCCCAGCAGCCGTCCTGTCCCGCGCCGGTCCTGCCCGAGCCTCCGCTCTCTGCCGCCAGCTAGTTTCAGTTTCGCCGCCGGGCCACTGCACCTGTGCGGCTCTGGCCACGCGTATCCTTTCTTCGCGTCCCCTGCTATTGCAGAGGGGAACGCGAAGAAAGGATACGCTTGGCAGGGCTGCGCTGGCGTCGACTTTGAAGTCTAGGAACGGAACGGAGCTGGTGGCGGGAGAACGGAGGCTTGGGCAGGACCGGCGCGGGACAGGGCGGCTGCTGGGGGCTTGCAGAAGCCCCAGGTAAATGGAACACTGTGCTTAAATTGTATTTACAGTTTCGCTTTAAAATGCACTTTATTGATAACGTTTGAAAATATCACCTAGGAGATAAGCGAACTGAATAAGGTCCATATACTGATAATGAATGAACATCTTTATCTTGGGGCTGAAGAGCAATCAAAATCAATCTTGATAATATCTCCAAGGCTAGGCTAGATAGCCTTATTTTCATGTACAGCAACCCCCACCTTACATGTGCAGCACCAACCTCTTCCATGTACTGTCCCTTTTCCAAAAATGGTACATCCCTAGAGATGAGCGTAATGACTTAATTACGATTTCGCGAAATTTCGCGTAATTACGATTATGGCCGTAAGTACATAATCGTAATGAAGAAGGATTTTGCGAAATTCCGCGTAAGCGTAATTTTCACGTAATTTTCGCATTACAGTGGGTATCGCAAAATTACATTTGCCTTGCATGCAACCGTTTGTAAGCGTAGTTTACACCCTTGAACTGTGCATGCTTAGTTTTTACATTATTTAACGCGAAAAAGCGTTTATATGCGAAAATTTGTTAGCGTTCGTCTGACTACCGCTGATTCACTTCTGATTGGCTAATGCGAACAAGTAATTTTTTATAGCTAACAAGTAATTGTGAAATTCGCGAAATTACGAAGAAATGCGAAATTATGTTATGGTTTAACGTGAAATCACGTTATGAACGAAACACGAAATTACGCGTTGAAAATTACGCTTACGGTATTTTCAATTACGATTTTAATGGCAATTACGCTACCATAATTTCGCATCGTAATAGCAAATTTCGCATGCGTAATTATAGTAACGCGAAAATCCCCTTTTCATATCCAGCTCCCTTTCCAAATATAGCAAACCCCCCTTCACGTGCAGCCCTGTTTCCAAATACAGCAAGCCCCCACCCCAACACACACACATGCAGCCCCTTTTTCAAATAAAGCAACTCCCCCTTCCATGTATAATCTTCCCCACCCCACGTTGTATGTACGGCCCCCTTTCCAAATATATCCCAACCCTTTCCCCTTATCACGAGCAGCTGTTTTTGTTTTTTTTTGTTTGTTTGTTTTTGGTTTTTTTTTGCTGCTGCTGCTTTAGTATTTTTCTCAATTCATTCAGGCGGTCATATTTTCCTGGATGTCTAGAAAATTAAGAATCATTTTTGCTTTCCAGAAATCAGTGTGGATTTGTAGCAGGAGTCACTCGTCCAGAAATCTCTGTGCACTCGACTGAACGATCTCTTTTCAGATGATTGTTCTGCATGTGAAATCTTGAATTATTGCTTCCTGGTTGTGACTGTATGTATGTAAAACAACTTCCTTGCTGCTGATTATTATTATTGATTTCTAAAGTGCCAACCTATACTGTGGCGCTGATCGACTAGTTCTTTAAAGAGGAACTGTAACCCAGGATTAAACTTCATCCCAATCGATAGCGGATACCCCCTTTTCCATGAGAAATTTTTACCTTTTCTCTAAATGATCATCAGCCAAACACAGCGATTGGCTCTTATAGACTTCAGCCTATGAGAGCCGATCGCTCTCTGAGTCTCAGGGGGCAGCCGAGCGTCACAGCTTTCCCCAGTAAATCGGTTCCATAGATCCCAACGCTGTACAGTGTAAATAGATGGTGGTTACCAATCGGCAATTGCTGCTGGGAGGCTGATGATGGAGCGGAGATGCGCGCACATCGGCGCGTGCGATCTCCTGCAAAACCCCACCCAAGGATTTGACGCCAATTGGTGTCAGGCGGTCCTGAAGCTGCCCCCGCGTTCAAGCCAATTGGCGTGAAGCGGTCGGCAAGGGGTTAAAGCAATATTTGTTTTCTTGGTACTTTCAAATCGGCATACTTTTTCTCATTTTTTACGACAAACAATCAAGGCTTTCATTTGCTCTCTGCACCATGTCCTCCTATCAGATCCACTGGGCCAAGATGAGCTCTGGGTACAAATTTACCAGACATAAAATAAATCAGAAACGATGCACAGAGAAACACAATGTACGGCGTTAGCAGAGACGTTTTAAACCAGAAGACATATTCACTGCACACAGAAAAATATCCAGCACCATGTTTTCTTGGAACGTACATTATTAGACTCAGTGCAGCGAGGTTGCGGTGGCCCAAGGCGCTGTTTTCTGCTTTCTAGATTAGTTTGGCGCTGTGCTCAACATACAGACAAAAATCCCAGACATGCTGGATGATTACAGCGAAAATACAGCGAACACCACTGCCTTAAAATAGCCGCATCACGGATTCAGTGGATTACACTATAAAGGGGAACTGTAGGGAAAATATATGATTTTAAAGGGGAACTGTAGGGAAAATACCAAAATTAATAAAGTTGGTTATTATCCTCTCACACTAACCCTTGCCACAGACTAGTAGCCAAACTCACAACTAAGCCAATTGCCGTCTCTACTGCAATATCAGTTTTGCTACAGTGTACACAAGCTCACAACCACTGAATGCAATCAGCTATAGAGATGCCGCTAACATAGATTTTTCCATTCGCGAATGGCGAACGCGAACTTCCGCAAAATGTTTGCAAACATGCAAACCTGGCAACCGCCATAGACATCAAAGGGCAGGTGAATTTTAAAACCCACAAAGACTGTTTCTGGCCACAAAAGTGATGAAAAAGTTGTTTCAATTGTCTAACACCTGGACAGGGGCATGATGCCAGAGGGGGATCCATGCCAAAAGTCCCACCAAAAATTACAGAGTTGACGCAAAGTCGAGTTTTAATTTCTAAAGGGCAGAAATCACATTACGCACAGCTCTGGGTGTCAGCGGGCTGTGGAGTGTCTCACAAAAAGAGAGATACAGCAGTACTATCAGAATAAAGTGAAATAATAATGCATTGGAGTGGTTCTGTGCGTGCAACTTAATGAGGCAACAGCAGTAGTGTGCACACAGCTCTTGGTGTCAGTGGGCTGTGGAGAAAAAAAAAACACAGGAGACTGATGTGCTAGCCCTCAAAAGGGCTGTTTGGGGTGTTTTCACAGCAAGTGAGGAACAAGAACACAGGCCTAGCTAATGCTTTCCCTACCTAGCTGCAGCAAGTCTGACCCTGCTCTCACTAACAGCCAGCAGAGAATTGATCCAATATGGCCACCGCAACTGCATTTTTTTTTTCAAGAATGGAGAAGGAGGAGCGCTCCGTAGTGTAACACCGCTTTATTAAAATAAATTGTGCAAATAAAAAATCCACTTACTAGATATAAGGCAAAGGCGTGGAGCACCAAAACGCGTAATAACGTTACCAGCATACGTTTATTCCATGGTCGTTCACCACCGGATCCACTCAACACCGATGGCCATGGCAGCTTGAGGTTGCGTCCACCCAGGAAGGATCTAAACACAGTATGCCTAAACTACATGCCTGTTTTTAACTAGTAAGTGGATTTTGTATTTGCGCAATTTATTTTAATAAAGCATTGTTACACTACGGAGCGCTTCTCCATTTTTGTTTTTCTGACCGAGCCTCTTGACAGCCGGGCTACAAAGGAGCAGCCAAAGTGTGATGACCACCGGCCATCTATAGATACCGCCCCAGCAGCGCAAGATTACACATCTTTTTTGGTTTGCTTTTTTTTTTCCTCTTCTGATTGGCTGCCATGTGTCTGCTGACTGTGCGGTAAGGGGTCAAAGTTTAGCTCCATGATGATGTGTAGGGGGCGGGTCGAACACGCCAAATGTTCACTGTTTGCCGCAAAAGCAAACAGCCGATGTTTCCAGAATACTGTTCGCCGGCAATCTCTAATCGGCTATATTATAGCCAAGCCCCCACGGGGCACAATTGCTGGAATTTGCATTGCGGTCTATGGTAATGACGAATGGCACCTGTTGCACTCAGGCCCAGAATTCCTGCTTCTAACTTTGGGGACGAGTCAAAAAAACATATCTTATTTAAAGAATCATCTCAGCTTAAAGTGAACCTCCAGACTAAAAATCGACTCAGCAACAGTGAAAAGGCCTGGTGTTTCTTTAACAGTTTCACAGCATCAGAACTTTGTTTCTCTTAGACTCATTTTTAGCTGCACAGAAGAAAACTGCCCGGGCATTTTTCCACTGATGCTGTGCAAAGCATGATGGGATTTCTGATGTTGTTGCTCTTGTTCTGCTGTTTTGGTGCACATTTTTTTTCTTACATTTTGAATTTGACATTTGAAGCCTAGCGTGCGCAGCTGGGAGGAGTGATCAGGACACAGGACAGTTGGAACTGTGTCTCCTGCTCCTTGTCACCTCCTTTCAACCAAAAAGATGGCTGCCCCCATGACAAAGATGGCAGCCCCCATGAATCACAAACATTTGCCTGTTCTTTTAAAACAGGGTGAGTAAGAGATTATATTAGTGATCTATTCTAATTAACATAACTAATGTAACTTAATGACAGTATGTTTGTTTTGGCTGAAGTTCCCCTTTAAACGTCTATCACAGTGCTGTACAGCTGGGGGCCTATGGGCTGCACTCGCTTGCCCAGCCTATTTTTTGTGTCAGTCCCCCTCCTCTGGCAGACCTACCTCTTATTTGCGCTTTGCTCCACCCCTCTGAGGCCAGGGCAACGATACTCTGCCCCTCCAGAAAAATGGTGCTGGTTTACCAACATTTCCTGGTACTTCCATTAATGGGACATTTTTCTATGCCAGGGTGACTTGGATGGAAAGCAGAACCCTTGGCTATGGGCATGGAGTTCCCTGCATACAATTGCAAAGTGAAAGCTTGAATTTTGAGAAATAGACAGGAGTGCGAAAAAGCGTGCCTAAATTAGCCACTAGTAGAATATTGGTAAATTTACCTAAATTCTACTACTTTGCAGTGCAAATTGGATAGTAAAATATTGGTAAATTATACCGGTATTCAGCTAAACCTAACCCTATGCTCACTAGTGAGGATCGTAATCAGCTAATTACGATTACGCAAAATTTCACGTACATTTTCGCAACTACGATTTGTAAATGTAATTGATTTCATATGGTCATCAGTTATGAGATATCTTTCATATCAGGTACACCTTAACCCTAACCGCCCCTCCCCTGCCAATACCTAACCCTAATCGGCTCCCTTCCTCCAATGTTTAATCCTAACCGCCCTCCCACCAATGCCTAACCTTAAAAAAAACTGATGCCTAACCTTAAAAGACTCCCCCCCCCCTCCACTGTGGTCTAAACTTAAAAGACTCCCCCCTCACTGTGGCCTAACCTTAAAAGGCTCCCCCCACTCCACTGTGGTCTAACCTTAAAAGACCCTCCCACTGTGGCCTAACTTTAAAATACTCCCCCCCACACACTGTGGACTAACCTTTAAAGACTCCCCCCCACACTGTGGTCTAACCTTAAAAGACTCCCCCCCTCACTGTGGTCTAACCTTGAAAGACCCCCCCCCACTGTGGTCTAACCTTGACAGACCCTCCCCCCTCACTGTGGTCTAACCTTAAAAGACTCCCCTCCCCCCCACACTGTGGTCTAACCTTAAAAGACAACCCCCCCCCCCTTGCTGGGGCCTAACCTTAAAAGACCCCCCCACACACACACACACACACACAGTGATCTAACCTTAAAAGACCTTCTCACTGTGGCATTACCTTA
Source organism: Hyperolius riggenbachi (assembly GCF_040937935.1). Lineage (NCBI taxonomy): Eukaryota > Metazoa > Chordata > Amphibia > Anura > Hyperoliidae > Hyperolius > Hyperolius riggenbachi. The sequence continues at coordinate 41,450,438 of NC_090647.1, read as the reverse complement.
GAAGACTCCCTCCCCCCCCCCCCCCCACTGTGGCATAAGCTTTAAAGACCTCCCTACACTGTGGCCTAAACTTAAACAAAAACCCCTCCCCGCCTGGTGAAGCCTAACCTTAACCCCCAATCAGTGCCTAACCTTAACCTTCACCCCCATGCCGGAAAAGAGCCTCATCTTGCATAGCAGGCAGCCCCAACTCCTGCTAATTTCCCACAGTAGCCGATATTGCTATGGGTGCCTATGATGGTGGCGCCCAAACTTCTGCAGCATCTCAGACGCCTAAGTTCCCTGTTCCCTGCATTTGTACCGGCTAGAGATTTTCTCTCTTTTCTATCTTCTAAACTAAAAGTCAGCATTGCACTTTAATATGGAAAGCGCTGTTTTGTTACATGGCTGGACAATAATTGGATTCTGCGGAAAAAACAATCACAAAACATTTAAAAGTTCTCTAACAATCGGGCATATTGATTCAGTGGGGCGACCCTACTTTAGCCAGGTTAATGAGATTTGAACAGAGTAACCCATCAGCTGGGTAATGAGAAGCCAGCGAGACATTGTCAGGCTGTCAAGTCTTATTGATCCAGTGCGAGTCTCACTTAGAGAAGTCAATCTGGATAAACGTTACAGACATCAGTCACTCTCTGCAGAGGGCGTCCCGAGTACAGCTCGTCTCTGCAGTACGGGATCAGCTCATTATATTTCTCTGCCTGTACACTGACACTAAGCAAGGTGAGCCCAGTGCTGGGGAATTCGTTTCAGCCAACTAAAATCAATTGTCCCTCTAACATGCAAATTGTTTTATGTTATGCTGATTAATCAGCATAGTGTGTGGCCGCTGTCTATGACAGGTCTACAGGTACCTTAAAGGGAACCCGAAGCGAGGAAAATTACTTAAAATAAATGCATGATGTAGCTGCAAATTAATATTATATGCTAACCTCACTGTCAGTTCCTCTCAGAAGCTCACCATTTTTTTCTTACAGTGATCCCTTCCAGTTCTGACAATATTTTGTCAGAACTGAAATATACCAGTTGCTGTCAGTTATATATGACCAGCTGTCAGTTACAACTGAATGTGCAAGGTAATGTCCATGTTTCCCTATGGCTCAAGCTTAACAGTGTGCTGACCAGGAAGCTGTTATATGGTAATGGCCATTTTTAAAATGGCGAATGGAGAAATCCATTGATCACAGTGGACAAATGGGACGCAGGAGAGGAGAAAGAGATTGAGTAGTAGACTACACAGGAGGTAAGTATGACCTGTGTATGGTTATTTTGACTTTTTATTTTCAGTTCAGGTTCCCTTTATGGATACCCGAGGTGACATGATGAGATAGACATGTGTATGTACAGTGTTAATTTTTTTCTTTCTTTCTCTGCCTGAAAGAGTTAAACATCAGGTATTTAAGTAGCAGTTCCTGTCTGGGACTGGGTCAGACTACATACACGGTGCATTTCTCTTTTTTCCTACTGTTCTGTGCAAGAGTTCAGGTACTCTTTAAAGGACATCCAAGGTTAAAATAAAAACTACTAAATAAACAATTGTATCTCTCCTCCCTCTCCTAAAAATGCCTTTTTAAGATGTTCCACAGTTTTATTGTATATTTAACTACTTTCGCTTCCGGGATGTATTAGCTACGTCCAGGAGGCCATGTGCGCGTGCGCGCGCTCCCGCGGGCCGATCACGCGCATGCCTGCGCGCTCCCGGACCGCGGTTCGTTAGCCAGGCAATCAGTGAATTGGGCTATGGTGCCCAATCACCAATTCCTCTCCCCCGCAGAAAAAGTGACAGCTTCTCTCGGAAGCTTCGCTTTTTCTGACTCTTACGTCTCCCTACGTCCCTCTAAGCGTACTTGTTACATATACATATATTTACATGTTACATATATTTACATTTAAAAAAATTACTTTTTACATCCCACCCTCCCAAAAATACTCAATTAAATGTATAATAAAAAAAAACACATACATATTTACCTAAGGGTCTAAACTTTTTAAATATCTATGTAAAGATGAAATATTTCTTTTCTTTTTTAATTAAAAGCTTGTAAATAGTGATAGATGCAAAACGGAAAAAATGCACTTTTATTTCCAAATAAAATATTGTCGCCATACATTGTGATAGGGACATAATTTAAATTGTGTAATAACCGGGACATATGGGCATATACAATACGTGAGTTTTAATTATGGAGGCATGTATTATTTTAAAACTATAATGGCCGAAAACTGAGAAATAATGAATTTTTTCCGTTTTTTTTTTCTTATTCTTCCTGTTAAAATGCATTTACAGTAAAGTGTCTCTTAGCAAAATGTACCCCCCAAAGAAAGCCTAATTGGTGGGGGAAAAAACAAGATATAGATCAGTTCTTTGTGATAAGTAGTGATAAAGTTATAGGTTAATGAATGGGAGGTGAACATTGCTCAGACGCATAAAGTGAAAACGACTGAAGGCTGAAGTAGTTAAAGAGAAACCATAACCAAGATTTAAACTTCACCCCAATCAGTAGCTGATACCCCCTTTCCCATGATAAATCTTTTTCCTTTCACAAACGGATCATCAGGGGGCACTGTATGACTGATATTGTGGTGAAACCCCTCCCACAGTGTAATGTCAGGACCATGGTTCTGACATCACACTGCGGGAGCCTTGTTGCATTGTGGAAAATAACAGCTGTAACCAACTGCCAAAAAAAGCAAGCAGCATCTCCTTCCACTGATATCACCTGCCAGCAGTAAAAATGTCACCATGTGATAAATGTCAGAATGTAAATCAGGGAGAGGAAAGATTTTACAATGGGCAAACACTGACTAAATCTTTTATACATAATTATTGGAAAAAATAAGCACTTTTTTTTTTTTTACATTATTTTCACTGGAGTTACTCTTTAAAGGGGAACTGAAGAGAGAGGTATATGGAGGCTGCCATGTTTATTTCCTTTTAAGCAATACCAGTTGCCTGGCAGCCCTGCTGATCCTCTGCCTCTAATACTATTAGCCATAGCCCCTGAACAAGCATGCAGCAGATCAGGTTTTTCAGACTTTAAAGTCAGATCTGACAAGACTAGCTGCATGCTTGTTTCTGGTGTTATTCAGATACTACTGCAGAGAAATAGACCAGCAGGGCTGCCAGGCAACTGGTATTGATTAAAAGGAAATAAATATGGCAGCCTCCGTATACCTCTTACTTCAGTTCTCCTTTAAGGACCAGGAAACATCCAAGCAAATGAAAAAAAAAAAAAGATCCACTTACCCGGGGCTTCCTCCAGCCCGTGGCAGCTGTCTTGTGCCCTCGCTGCAGCTCCGGAGTCTCACGGTCTGCGCAGTACCGTCCCGATGACGTTGGCCAGACCACGTGACCCGCGCCGTGGAGCGCAGAAGAGGCCGACCCGGAACCCGACCTGGCGAGGTCGGGTTCTGCAGCGGAGAAGACCGTGAGCCTCCGGAGCTGCGGCGAGGGCACAAGACAGCTGCCATGGGCTGGAGGAAGCCCCGGGTAAGTGGATCTTTATTTCTTTCATTTGCTTGGACACTCCCTTTAAGGACCCAATGCTCCTGATCTTGTGGGGTTGTGGAAAAAAAATAATAAATAAAAAACAGAAAAAGAAACCCTCAATTAAAAATAACCGCCGCAGCTCCCTCTTCACCTACACATACTGCACACACACGCACAGATGCAAACACACTCGGTCTTCACTTACTCAGTACGAACCATATGCATAGAATGCAGGCAAGTTATTTCTGGGCCGTTACTTTAGAGGAAGGTTAACTAGGGAGTTTGTTACTGAAATGTTATCTGCCTACAAAAGATGACTGAGGAATTCCTACACTCAAAGGAATCAATTTACAAAAAAGGGAGTAGCCGGGCATAAAAAGCACTTGTGTGCACCCCCTGCTGTGGCTGCAAGATAAATATTTTTCACAGGCAAGTTTCTGATGAGCAGCAATCTTGTGTTAAAATGAAGACAAGCAGTCAAGCCAGACTGCAAGCCGCAGGTATTGTTGTGCTGCAGGTGATAAACAGCTTGCCTGACAGCGGAGGATGACAGGCGAGTGTCCGGGCAGGTGGGGGTAACGGGGGTGACGATGTGTCGCTAATAGTCATTTTATATCCTCCTGATGTTTGTTCACAGAGGAACCCAAGACTGTTAGCTGCCCATCACCCCTGCCAAGACACTTGTCTGCAATTATCAGCTGCGGGTTATCACCTGCAACAAAATCCTCTGTTTAAATGTTCAACTTTATTGATAGCTCTGCCCTTTCTCTTATTTACAGTCATGACAGCACACATTATATATATGTGTGTGTGTTTACACACACAGAGATACACACACACACACCACACACCATACACACACACTCACACACACTATACACACACACGCACACACACTATACACACACGTCTCTCATTCAAACCTCACATTTACACAAACTATTCTCCTCCTATCTATGTATATGTGCCTTAGTGCAAAAGCTACATCTCTGTATATGTTCCTTATTGCTGCAGTTATTTCAGGACCACAGACAGCAACCACATCTCTGTATAGGTTCCTTATTGCTGCAGTGATTTCAGGACCACAGACAGCAGCCACATCTCTGTATATGTTCCTTATTGCTGCAGTTATTTTAGGACCACAGACAGCGGCCACATCTCTGTATATGATCCTTATTGCTGCAGCTATTTCAGGACCACAGACAGCAGCCACACCTCTGTATATGTTCCTTATTGCTGCAGTTATTTCAGGAACACAGACGGAGGCCACATCTCTGTATATGTTCATTAGTGCTGCAGTTATTTCAGGACCACAGACAGCAGCCACATCTCTGTATATGACCCCTATTGCTGCAGTTATTTCAGGACCACAGACAGCAGCCACATCTCTGTATATGTTCCTTATTGCTGCAGCTATTTCAGGACCACAGACAGCAGCCACATCTCTGTATATGTTCCTTATTGCTGCAGCTATTTCAGGACCACAGACAGCAGCCACATCTCTGTATATGTTCCTTATTGCTGCAGTTATTTCAGGACCACAGACAGCAGCCACATCTCTGTATATGTTCCTTATTGCTGCAGTTATTTCAGGACCACAGACAGCAGCCACATCTCTGTATATGATCCTTATTGCTGCAGTTATTTCAGGACCACAGACAGCGGCCACATCTCTGTATATGTTCCTTATTGCTGCAGTTATTTCAGGACCACAGACAGCAGCCACATCTCTGTATATGTTCCTTATTGCTGCAGCTATTTCAGGACCACAGACAGCAGCCACACCTCTGCATATGTCCCCCATTGCTGCAGTTATTTCAGGAACACAGACAGCAGCCACATCTATTTATATGTTCCTTATTGCTGCAGTTATTTCAGGACCACAGACAGCAGCCACATCTCTGTATATGTTCCTTATTGCTGTAGTTATTTCAGGACCACAGACAGCAGCCACATCTCTGTATATGTTCCTTATTGCTCCAGTTATTTCCGGAACACAGACAGCAGCCACATCTCTGTATATGATCCTTATTGCTGCAGTTATTTCAGGACCACAGACAGCAGCCACATCTCTGTATGTGTTCCTTATTGCTGCAGTTATTTCAGGACCACAGACAGCAGCCACATCTATGTATAAGTTCCTTATTGCTGCAGCTATTTCAGGACCACAGACAGAAGCCACATCTCTGTATCTGTTCCGTATTGCTGCAGTTATTTCAGGACCACAGACAGCAGACACATCTCTGTATAGGTTCCTTATTGCTGCAGTTATTTCAGGACCTAAGACAGCGGCCACATCTATGTATTTGTTCCTTATTGCTGCAGTTATTTCAGGACCACAGACAGAAGCCACATCTCTGTATATGTTCCTTACTGCTGCAGCTATTTCAGGACCACAGACAGCAGCCACATCTCTGTATGTGTTCCTTATTGCTGCAGCTATTTCAGGACCACAGACAGAAGCCACATCTCTGTATATGTTCCTTATTGCTGCAGTTTTTTCAGGACCACAGACAGCAGCCACATCTCTGTATATGTTCCTTATTGCTACAGTGATTTCAGGACCACAGACAGCAGCCACATCTCTGTATGTGTTCCTTATTGCTGCAGTTATTTCAGGACCACAGACAGCAGCCACATCTCTGTATATGTCCCCTATTGCTGCGGTTATTTCAGGACCACAGACAGCAGCCACATCTCTGTATATGATCCTTATTGCTGCAGTTATTTCAGGAACACAGACAGCAGCCACATCTCTGTATATGTTCCTTATTGCTCCAGTTATTTCAGGAACACAGACAGCAGCCACATCTCTGTATATGATCCTTATTGCTGCAGCTATTTCAGGACCACAGACAGCAGCCACATCTCTGTATGTGTTCCTTATTGCTGCAGTTATTTCAGGACCACAGACAGCAGCCACATCTATGTATAAGTTCCTTATTGCTGCAGCTATTTCAGGACCACAGACAGAAGCCACATCTCTGTATCTGTTCCGTATTGCTGCAGTTATTTCAGGACCACAGACAGCAGCCACATCTCTGTATATGTTCCTTATTGCTGCAGTTATTTCAGGACCTAAGACAGCGGCCACATCTATGTATTTGTTCCTTATTGCTGCAGTTATTTCAGGACCACAGCAGAAGCCACATCTCTGTATATGTTCCTTACTGCTGCAGCTATTTCAGGACCACAGACAGCAGCCACATCTCTGTATGTGTTCCTTATTGCTGCAGCTATTTCAGGACCACAGACAGAAGCCACATCTCTGTATATGTTCCTTATTGCTGCAGTTATTTCAGGACCACAGACAGCGGCCATATCTCTGTATATGTTCCTTATTGCTGCAGTGATTTCAGGACCACAGACAGCAGCCACATCTCTGTATATGTTCCTTATTGCTGCAGTTATTTCAGGACCACAGACAGCAGCCACATCTCTGTATATGTTCCTTATTGCTGCAGTTATTTCAGGACCTAAGACAGCAGCCGCATCTCTGTATATGTTCCCTATTGCTGCGGTTATTTCAGGACCACAGACAGCAGCCACATCTCTGTATATGTTCCTTATTGCTGTAGTTATATCAGGACCACAGACAGCAGCCACATCTCTGTATATGTTCCTTATTGCTGCAGTTATTTCAGGACCTAAGACAGCGGCCACATCTCTGTATAGGTTCCTTATTGCTGCAGTAATTTCAGGACCACAGACAGCAGCCACATCTCTGTATATGTTCCTTATTGCTGCAGTGATTTCAGGAACACAGACGGAGGCCACATCTCTGTATATGTTCCTTATTGCTGCAGTTATTTCAGGACCACAGACAGCAGCCACATCTCTGTATATGTTCCTTATTGCTGCAGTTATTTCAGGACCTAAGACAGCAGCCACATCTCTGTATATGTTCCTTATTGCTGTAGTTATTTCAGGACCACAGACAGCAACCACATCTCTGTATATGATCCTTATTGCTGCAGTTATTTCAGGACCACAGACAGCAACCACATCTCTGTATATGATCCTTATTGCTGCAGTTATTTCAGGACCACAGATGATCCTTATTGCTGCAGTTATTTCAGGACCACAGACAGCAGCCACATCTCTGTATATCTTACTTATTGCTGCAGTTATTTCAGGACCACAGACAGCAGCCACATCTCTGTATATGTTCCTTATTGCTGCAGTTATTTCAGGACCACAGACAGCGGCCACATCGCTGTATCTGTTCCTTATTGCTCCAGTTATTTCAGGACCACAGACAGCAGCCACATCTCTGTATCTGTTCCTTATTGCTCCAGTTATTTCAGGACCACAGACAGCAGCCACATCTCTGTATATGTCCCCTATTGCTGCAGTTATTTCAGGAACACAGACAGCAGCCACATCTCTGTATCTGTTGCTTATTGCTGCAGTTATTTCAGGACCACAAACAGCAGCCACATCTATGTATATCTTGCTTAATGCTGCAGCTATTTCAGGACCACAGCCAGCAGCCACATCTCTGTATATGTTCCTTATTGCTGCAGTGATTTCAGGACCACAGACAGCAGCCACATCGCTGTATATGTTCCTTATTGCTGCAGTTATTTCAGGACAGGAGACAGCAGCCACATCTTTGTATATGCTCCTTATTGCTGTGGTTATTTCAGGACCACAGACAGCAGCCACATCTCTGTATATGTTCCTTATTGCTGCAGTTATTTCAGGACCACAGACAGCAGCCACATCTAAAAAATATTTTTTATAAATTGCATTTAAATTTGGCATCATCAAAACAGTTCATAATACCCCTTTGGGAAGGGGGGAGGGTAAGGTCTGTCTTTGTCTCTCAGAGGGCTCACCAGGTTATTTTTTCATGGGGTTAAAACCGGACTTGGCAATAGATCACCATCCATTTCAATTAAAGGACAACTGAAGTGAGAGGGATAAGGAGGCTGTCATATTTATTTCCTTTTAAAAAATACCAGTTGCCTGGCCATCCTGCTGATCCTCTGCCTCTAATCCTTTAACCTCCTTAGCGGTATGGACGACTATATACGTCCATCACCGCTGGAGGTCGCCGCTCAGGCCCTGCTGGGCCGATTTTTGTGAAATAAAAAGCAGCACACGCAGCCGTCACTTTGCCAGCCGCGTGTGCTGCCTGATCGCTGCCGCTCTGCGGCGATCTGCCGTGAGCAGCGGCGAAAGAGGGTCCCCCCAGCCGCCCGAGCCCTGCGCAGCCGGAACAAAAGTTCCGGCCAGCGCTAAGGGCTGGATCGGAGGCGGCTGACGTCAGGACGTCGGCTGACGTCCATGACGTCACTCCGCTCGTCGCTATGGCAACGATGTAAGCAAAAAAAGGAAGGCTGCTCATTGCGGCCTTCCTTGTTTATTCTCTTCGCCGGAGGCGATCAGAATGACGCTTCCGGAGCGCCCTCTAGTGGGCTTTCATGCAGCCAACTTTCAGTTGGCTGCATGAAACAGTTTTTTTTTAATTAAAAAAAAAAAACCTCCCGCAGCCGCCCTGGCGATCTTAATAGAACGCCAGGGAGGTTAAGTAATAGCCCCTGAACAAGCATGCAGCAGATCAGGTGTCTCTGACATTATTGTTAGATCTGACAAGATTAGCTGCATGTTTCTGGTGTGATTCAGACACTACTGCAGCCTAATAGATCAGGAGGGCTGCCGGGCAACTGGTATTGTTTAACAGGAAATAAATAGGGCAGCCTCCATGTACTTCTCGCTAATCTGGGAAGAATAACTGCTTGCCCACATGGAAAACTGTACAGACTCATTTCTGTGTCTAAAGTTTGAACTTTTATGTTTGAAAATTCAAGTTAGAAAAGAAACCCCCTGTTATGTGTATGCTCGATAGTTCTTTCCTGCACAGCTGCGTCATTCATGTCTCGCTCACAGCTTCCGTAAATTGTTTATGAGCAGAATGAAGAAAATAGAAAACTTCAAAGGAACTCAGCCGAGGCAGAATCCCAAGAAAAAAATAAATAATATCTCAGTAGAGCAGACAGGCCCTTGTTTCACTTCATCTCTCTGACATGCTGAAATCAGTGCTTTATTTCACAGAGCTTAGTCATACATTGAGTGGCCCAAAAATGAGACACACCCCTTATTTGAAAAAGAACCAGTCCAACAGTGACGTGGAGTGACGTAACAACGCAGAGTTGCTTATATAAGGAACGCCCGGATTTGGAGGACGTAGTTATCATGGAAGTTAAAGCGAATCTCCAGCCTAAAAATCTACCCAGCAGCACTGAAAAGGCTTGGTGTTTCTTTAACAGTTTCACAGCATCAGAACTTTGTTTTTCATACCCAAGCCTCATTTTTAGCTGCACAGAAGAAAACTGCCCGGGCATTTTTCCCCTGATGCTGTGCAAAGCATGATGGGGTTTCTGATGTTGTTGTTCTCATTCTGCTGTTTTGGCACAAAATTTGTTTCTTTTTTTAATTTTTAATTTGAGATTTGAAGCGTAGCGCGCGCAGCTGGGTGGGGTGCTTAGGACACAGGACAGTTGGAACTGTGTCTCATGCTCCCTGTCACCTCCTTTCAACCAAAAAGATGAATACCCCCATGAAAAAAGATGGCTGCCCCCTTGAAAAAAAGATGGCTGCCCCCATGAAAACACAAACATTAGCCTGTTCTTTTAAAACAGTGTGGTTAAGAGATTATATTACCTATCTATTTTAATTCACATAACTAATGTAACTTCATGACAGTATGTTTGTTTAGGCTGAAGTTCCCCTTTAACCTATTTTGGTTCCTGGACGTAGTTTCTACGTCCAGGAACCATGCGCGCTGCCACGCGCTCCCGCGGCCGATCGCGCGCGTGCACGCGCACTCCCGGCCGTGGATTCGGTAGCCAGGGAATCAATGTATCATTGATCCCTCTCCCCCGCTGAAAAAGCGACAGCTTCTCTCAGAAGCTGCGCCTTTTCTGGCCGTTCCCTTCCCGATGCGTCACTGTAAGCGTATGTTACGCTTAGAGTGACGTCATGTAAACAAACTCATGGCCGCCATCTTGTGGCCATAAAGTAATACTACACCTGTAAAAAAAATAATTTAAAATTAACACACATTTACATTATAAATCTATTGTTTACCTCCCACCCTCCCAAAACTACCCAAATAAAATGTTTACAATAAAAAAAAAAAAACATTACAATAAAAAAAAACGTGTAAATATTTTCCTAAGGGTCTAAACTTTTTAAATATCAATGTAAAGATGAAATATTTCTATATTTTTTTTATTTTAAACTTGTAAATAGTGATAGATGCAAAACGGAAAAAATGCACCTTTATTTCCAAATAAAATATTGTCGCCATACATTGTGATAGGGACATAATTTTAACAGTGTTATAACCGGGACATATGGGCAAATACAATACGTGAGTTTTAATTATGGAGGCATGTATTATTTTAAAACTATAATGGCTGAAAACTGAGAAATAATGAATTTTTTCCGTTTTTTCTTATTCTTCCTGTTAAAATGCATTTACAGTAAAGTGGCTCTTAGCAAAATGTACCCCCCAAAGAAAGCCTAATTGGTGGCGGAAAAAACAAGATATAGATCAGTGCATTGTGATAAGTAGTGATAAAGTTATAGGCTAATGAATGGGAGGTGAACATTTCTCACGTGAAAACGGCGGAACCTGAATGGGTTAATATCAAAATGGGTGAGACGAAAGAGTTAAGTGACTTTGAACAAGGGATCATCGTCAGTGCAAGAAGAGCTGGTTCTGGCATCTCTGAAATGACGTCTCTTTTAGGATATTCTCATCCAACAGTATCTCTGGTGTGGCAGTTGAGGAAAAAAAACAAAGCACAAAAAGACAGACTTTGCAAAGGATGTGCTTTAGCAGCAGGAGACCATCAAGAGTGCCTTTGGTATCACAGACAAATAGGAAAAGATGCCTGTTGTGGGCCTTGTGACTGTGCTGGATCGGTCCCAAATTGGTTTGAGGAACATCAATCAGAGTTTAACCTGCTTCCATGGCCA